>NC_091066.1:1409200-1423200 GCF_000393655.2 Nicotiana sylvestris | reverse complement strand
ATTCTATAAAAACACAAATTCATTTATATGTGACAGCCCCTCAAAAAAGGATAGTAGAAGAAAGCACTGTTAAACATATTGCTCGGAGAATATCAATCCAAGATGGAGATAAAATGGATTTGATAAATCAATACTTAGAAGGGTTGAAAAGAAATCTGCTCCAATCACTAGATCAGTGTGAAAAATCAGACACTTCAATGAGAAGTGAGACGAGTGGTGATGACCTCGTAGAAGATACTCAACCTATACAGCCAGAAATGATATTATCTGACAGAGAAATTGACAAGGTGGAAGAATTCCTCCAACAGATGCAAAATATGGACAAAAAGAAGACTTGACAGCTTATCAGCCGCCAGGACCCACTTAAACAGTAGATACACTGTTCATCAACAGTAGAAACACTGTTTATCTACAGTAAAAACACTGTGTAGGGACCCAGATGTGGGACCCATTTTACTATTCAAGATTCTTTTTTTTTGTTATTTAAGAATGCTTCTTCATTTGAAGAAGAAGAAGGCCGGAACCCCCCTCTCTCTCGACTTTCTCTCTCCTCTCTCTCTCTCTCAACCAACCCCCTTTGTAAACACTTAGTTCATAGCTTAGTTTGTAAATCGAGTTCAAGAATTAATAAAAGTTTTGAAGTTCATCTTCAGGGCCTTGCTTCTCGGCCTACAAGGTACATATTTATTCTTCTTTCAAGTATTTTTAGTATCTCTCCCTAGCCGTGACTATGTCCGGCTAAACGGATTCATATCTATGTTGAAGCACTAATTTCTCTTGCATATTAACCATGAAGAATCCAGACTCTTTCAAAATATAAAGAAATTTTAATATAGTTTCTTGATTTGGTTCCAAGATGGTGGTACAGTCGGTTCTGGTACTACTCTTATTGGCTTTGCCTTAGTGGCTACGTCTAGCCAGCTGTGACATTAAAGCCCGCTGAAGTTGTCAAAAGGGCTATCTCTTTCACAGTTAGAACTGCTAGACACATGGGCTCCGTAAGAGTATGTATCGGGCTTAGACAGGCCCCTTGCTTGGGTAAAAGGATATAGATCCTTCCATACAGTCATTAAACTATAATAGAATTTCCGTATATTTCGAATCCTTATTGGTCGTGCGGACTACCGCCAACCTTTAAAAGTGTACTAAAGCAGCTAGATCTGGATGGCCGTGCGGACTACCGCCCGCCTACCTAGATCCTGGTGTAAAATGGTATCAGAGCCACGAAGTTGGTTGAAAGGATATTCCTTCTCTATCTGAGATGGATTTCGACCCCAATAATATTTAATGATTCCACACCAAATTGATTTTAGCCCAGGTTCCCGGGCCCGTATTTATATTCAAAAAGAATTTTTTAGTGAAAAATGGAACCAGTTTAAAACATGGTTTTTTGATACTTATAGTAAAGAGGATTTGAGTAATATATCTCAAGAATTTTATGAAACTTGTGCCTTACATAATCAAATTATGTATTTTGTTCCTTGGTTTATAACAACTTATTTACCTCTTTATATAAAGGTATTAGAAAGATCTTATAAAGACGGGAGTGGTAATATTACTAAAGCAATTTATCCGCCTCAGGCTCCCTTTATTTTACCTAATAATACTGGTATTACTTTCACTGCCTTTCAAAAATTTATTGATGATAATGTGGCAGCTATTAGTATTGCAGAAATTAATAAATTGATTTCTCAAAACAATTATTTGGGTTTATATGTTAAAATTTTAGGAGAACATATTGGTTCTCTTGATAAAAAACTTGATGATTTGACTATTTTAATAAAAAAAATGGGTACTAAGAAAGGACCAACTGATATTGCCTCCACTTCAGGAAGTAAAACAGCTGATCAAAACATTCTTACCCATATTCAAAGACCTCCTGAGATTCAGGATTTTAAATTTAAATCTCTTGATGACTTAGCTCAGCTTTTAGATAAAAAGCTTTCTGGTTTAAATATTAGACCTATTGATTTATCAAAAAATTTTGCTGATAAAATGGAGACCGTTTCTGATTATAAAACTGAGACTTGGTCAGAGTTTAATAAACTCAAAGGGATTGTTAAACAAAATCATAGGTATGCTGATAAACCGAGAATGCAGACCTATTATTATCCTCGTCCTACTCCTCAAGATGTGTTGATTGAGGAACGAGATTGGAATCAGACTAATACGTCTTATAACGGTTCCGAAATTTATGAATGGAATCTTGATGGTCTAACTGATAGACAATTAACCATTCTCGTACACAGAATGCTCATGTATTCGACTATCTGTAAAAGTGTTAAAAATACAGATAGAACTATTTGCAAAATGATTATTGCAGGTTTTACTGGCCAACTTCGTGGCTGGTGGGATAATCATTTATCTGTAGAGGAAAAGGCGTTCGTTATAAATGCTACGGCAACCGACGAAGGTGTTGATAACATAGGTATGGCTCTAGTAGTGGGCAGAGAGGATGCAGTCTATACTCTTATCCTTACAATTTTAGAGCATTTCAACGGTAGATTTACCTCAAACCATCAGACCGTCCGAACTTTACTTAATGGACTTAGATGTAAGACCCTTAGTGAGTTTAGATGGTATAAAGATACTTTTATGAGTAGAGTTATGGAACTACCCGAGAATAGATATGAGCACTGGAAAGCCAAGTTTATAGACGGCCTCCCTTCCTTATTTGCTGAAAGAGTAAGGAATGTGTTAAAGGGTAGTTGCGGAGAGATTCTGTATAATAATTACACCTATGGTAAGCTTATAGGTGTTTGTACAGAAGAAGGTCTTAAATTATGTAATGAGCTAAGACTTTCTAGACAGCTTAAGATAGATAAGCTTAAAGAAAGGTCCCAAGTAGGTGACTTTTGTACCCAGTTTGGTTTACCCGGAACTTCCACTCAAAATAGGAAGAAGAAAACCAAATATCATAGGTACCCTAACTCGGATAGCCCGTATAAGAAAAAGAGGTCTAGATATAGGCCTAAGGAAGAACGTGATACTAGAAAAGCGAACAGGAAATCTACTCGATTTGCGAAGAATAGATCCAAACGTGATCTCGCTGATATTAAGTGTTATAAGTGTGGAAAGTTTGGTCATATTTCTCCAAACTGCAAGCTTCAAAAGCTAAAAACCTTAGAACTCGATGATGAGTTACACGATAAGGTTTATGGCTTGTTATACACTTCGGGATCAGAATCTGACTATTACTCAGAGACTGAATCTGAAGCTGAAGTTGAGTTAATTGATTTTTCTGATAATAATAAAAATGTTGATACTGCTTGCACTGCTTGCAAAGGTGATATTTGTGCTTGTGATAGTGACGAATTTTATAAATTGAAATCACAATTTGATGATCTTAATATAAAAACTATTACATCTGACAATGTAATAGAACTTTTAAAAGAAGTTACTGATGAAAAACTTCGTGAAAAAATTATTACTTTAGCTGCAAGTTCAAGTTCTAGTAGTTCAAAAACTGTTGAAAAATACAAAAACGAATTTGAACACTTTGCACCATATTCTTTATCTGAGATAAATAGAAGACTTCAAAAGTCCAGTACTCCAAGTCGAGATACTTCTTTTGATGATTTAAAAGAAGAAATCGAAAATTTGAAAAGAGATATTAAGTCTCTTAAGCAAAATCAAATGATTTGCGATCACCGGATTACTCAAATTGAGAAAAATAATTCTCTACCTGAATCTTCGACTAAAGGATTTTCTGATTTTTCTAATGATAAAGGAAAAGAAATTTCTGATGAAAAATCTGATTTATTTTTAGGAATGATGCAAATTGTTACTGCACACAAATGGTATATTAAATGTACTATTTTAATTGATAATAATTTTTCTATAACTGATATAGCTATGATTGATAGTGGTGCAGATGTAAGCTGCATTCAGGAAGGATTGATTCCTACTAGATATTTTCAAAAGACTACTCATTTGGTGAAATCCGCTTCTGGTCATGCTTTAGATATAGAGTACAAATTGCCTAATACTCATATTTGCCAGAATAAAGTCTGTATTCCACATTTCTTCTTTTTGGTAAAAAACCAGTTATACCCTCCAATCATACTTGGAACACCTTTTATTAATGCTATTTATCCGTTTAATAATATAGATAAACATGGTTTTTCTGCTACTTATCAAGATAAAAAGATAAGTTATTCCTTTGTTACAGATCCCGTAACTAGAGATATTAATGCCTTGATTAATATGAAACAAAGGCATGTTAATTCACTACAATTAGAAATTCTTAGTATGAATATATTTGATACTATACAATCTGCAAAAGTTCAGCAGAAGATTAAATTAATTGCTGAAAAAATGGCCGTTGATGTTTGCGCCGATCACCCTAGTGCCTTTTGGAACAGGAAAAGGCATATTGTAACTCTTCCATACGAAGAAACCTTCTCTGAGGATGATATTCCTACTAAATCTCGACCTTGCCAGATGAATGCTGAGCTAGTTGAATTCTGCAAAAACGAGATTGATAGTTTGTTACAAAAGGGTTTGATAAAACCCTCAAAATCTCCTTGGTCATGTTCTGCCTTTTATGTTAATAATGCGGCAGAAAAGGAACGAGGTATTCCCCGCTTAGTCATAAATTATAAACCATTAAATAAACATTTGAAATGGATTAGGTATCCTATCCCTAACAAAAGGGACTTGCTATCCAGATTATATGACGCCAATATATTTTCAAAATTTGATTTAAAATCTGGTTATTGGCAAATTCAAATATTTAAAGAGCATACTTATAGGACTGCTTTTAATGTTCCATTTGGGCAATATGAATGGAATGTTATGCCATTTGGTTTGAAAAATGCCCCTTCTGAATTTCAAAAAATTATGAATGATATTTTTAACTCATATTTGGATTTTATCATCGTTTATATTGACGACATATTGGTATTTTCTAAAACTCTGGAGATGCATATTAAGCATCTTGATATTTTCAAGAAAATTGTTATACAAAACGGTTTAGTAATCTCTAAGCCCAAGATGAGTCTATTCCAAACAAGTGTTCGTTTTCTAGGTCATAATATTTGCCAGGGAAAAATTACCCCAATACAAAGATCTATTGATTTTGCCTCAAAATTTCCTGATGTTATCACTGACAGGACTCAATTACAAAGATTTTTGGGAAGCTTAAATTATATTTCCCCTTTTTATAAAAGTTTGTCACGTGATCTAGCCCCTCTATACGATCGGCTAAAGAAAGATCATAAACACCCTTGGACTAACCAACATACTGAGTTAGTCAAAAGTATTAAGGGGCGTGTTAAATCTTTACCATGTTTAACCCTTGCCAATCCTACTTGGCAAAAGATTATCGAGACAGATGCGTCTAATGTTGGATATGGAGGGATTTTGAAACAAGTAAATCCCAATAATAAGAGTGAATACTTAATAAGATTTCACTCTGGTAAATGGACCGAAGCTCAAAAGAAATACGCTACTGTGGCGCATGAAATGTTAACTATTGTTAAGTGTGTATTAAAATTTCAAGACGACTTATACAACCAAAAGTTTTTGATAAAAACTGATGCTCAATCGGTTAAATACATGTTTGACAAAGATTTTAAGCACGATGCTTCAAAATTAATATTTGCTAGATGGCAGGCTCAGCTAGCACCTTTCGATTTTGAAATACAATACAAAAAAGGAATTGATAATTCCCTTCCGGATTTTCTATCCCGGGAATATTTAGAATAGATTATGAATTATTATACCATGTTTTTGGATGATAAGGTACTAATCACTATTCTTAAAGTGATTAAATTAAATAGAGACTTACAAGAAGTTATACTTGATATTATTATGGCTGACATTATTCAAACAAGGGATGAAGAACACTCTAATTTTCAAGAAGTTATTGATATTCTTCAGTTAATTGAAAATGTGCGTCCCTTCGGTCAAGATGATATCAGCACTAGAATTATGTTATCCTTTTTAATTAATAATGATTTGCAATCACTTTTTAATAATGATTTGTAATTTCCGCAGAATGGACCCTTCATGGGTCACCCGGGGCAGAGGTAGGGGAAGATCTTCCCCTAGTAGAACTTATTCTCAGGGATCGTCATACGGATCCTCATCAACCGCTCCAGTAATACAAAGAGGAAAAAAGAGTTTGATAAACTCAAAGGTACCGCATACAGGAGAATCCTCAGGACATTCTATACATCTGGAAGATATTCCAGAAGACAGTCCGTTATACGGACATCTGCAGGCTTATTTAGCATCTAAAAAGCAAAGTGATACTTTTGCTTCAATTGCTAAGGAAGAAGACAATGATGATATCAAGTCATATGAAAAGTTACCAAAAAGAGAAATGATATTTCTCCTTGAAAACTCTGAGATTCAGAGAAAAGAAGAACCGTGGAAAATATTTCAGAGATATCTGATTAATGGATTATACTATCCGGGTGAATCATATAAAACCCGTACCTATTATGAAACTATCCTGATCAGTACAGGTAGTGCAGAATTCCAGCACTTTTCAGGTTATAACACAAATGAAAATGTTTATAACTTTTCAAAAGTCATTATCAAACAGATTATATCTGTTGAAGAATGGGGTATTTCCACAATGAAAGAAAGGCAGATAAGCCTTAATAAATCACCAATGAATTTCACTTATTGGGATTATATTCAAGCATTTGATAGAGTGCTTTATTATAACAATGAAAGACATAAGCATACTTGGTTTATCAAGGTATGCGCTAAGGTATTTACAGGACCTATCCCTAACTGGTTTTTAAACTGGTGGTCATACCATGGTCCTACTACCAAAATTTTGCCTGAACCATTCCTGAAATTATACAAAGAATGGACAAAAGCCTCTCCGTTCTTAACAAATTTATATCACGCAGATCATATCTGCTATTTAGAAAAAATTGATCAGATTTACTTCTTTATTGAATTTTCTATCCCCTGGATCCATAAATGGACCCCGGAAATGGGTTATACGGAAGAACAAATCCCTTGTTTATATAGGGTATTCTACAACAATTTTTGGGACAAATTGATGAAAACTGATCCCAAAACAAAGACGTTATACGGCCAAGAATTATTAGATTCTATAAAAACACAAATTCATTTATATGTGACAGCCCCTCAAAAAAGGATAGTAGAAGAAAGCACTGTTAAACATATTGCTCGGAGAATATCAATCCAAGATGGAGATAAAATG
The DNA here is from genome assembly GCF_000393655.2 of Nicotiana sylvestris. Taxonomy (NCBI): domain Eukaryota; kingdom Viridiplantae; phylum Streptophyta; class Magnoliopsida; order Solanales; family Solanaceae; genus Nicotiana; species Nicotiana sylvestris. The sequence continues at coordinate 1,416,011 of NC_091066.1, read as the reverse complement.
GATTTGATAAATCAATACTTAGAAGGGTTGAAAAGAAATCTGCTCCAATCACTAGATCAGTGTGAAAAATCAGACACTTCAATGAGAAGTGAGACGAGTGGTGATGACCTCGTAGAAGATACTCAACCTATACAGCCAGAAATGATATTATCTGACAGAGAAATTGACAAGGTGGAAGAATTCCTCCAACAGATGCAAAATATGGACAAAAAGAAGACTTGACAGCTTATCAGCCGCCAGGACCCACTTAAACAGTAGATACACTGTTCATCAACAGTAGAAACACTGTTTATCTACAGTAAAAACACTGTGTAGGGACCCAGATGTGGGACCCATTTTACTATTCAAGATTCTTTTTTTTTGTTATTTAAGAATGCTTCTTCATTTGAAGAAGAAGAAGGCCGGAACCCCCCTCTCTCTCGACTTTCTCTCTCCTCTCTCTCTCTCTCAACCAACCCCCTTTGTAAACACTTAGTTCATAGCTTAGTTTGTAAATCGAGTTCAAGAATTAATAAAAGTTTTGAAGTTCATCTTCAGGGCCTTGCTTCTCGGCCTACAAGGTACATATTTATTCTTCTTTCAAGTATTTTTAGTATCTCTCCCTAGCCGTGACTATGTCCGGCTAAACGGATTCATATCTATGTTGAAGCACTAATTTCTCTTGCATATTAACCATGAAGAATCCAGACTCTTTCAAAATATAAAGAAATTTTAATATAGTTTCTTGATTTGGTTCCAAGATGGTGGTACAGTCGGTTCTGGTACTACTCTTATTGGCTTTGCCTTAGTGGCTACGTCTAGCCAGCTGTGACATTAAAGCCCGCTGAAGTTGTCAAAAGGGCTATCTCTTTCACAGTTAGAACTGCTAGACACATGGGCTCCGTAAGAGTATGTATCGGGCTTAGACAGGCCCCTTGCTTGGGTAAAAGGATATAGATCCTTCCATACAGTCATTAAACTATAATAGAATTTCCGTATATTTCGAATCCTTATTGGTCGTGCGGACTACCGCCAACCTTTAAAAGTGTACTAAAGCAGCTAGATCTGGATGGCCGTGCGGACTACCGCCCGCCTACCTAGATCCTGGTGTAAAATGGTATCTGCTCCAATCACTAGATCAGTGTGAAAAATCAGACACTTCAATGAGAAGTGAGACGAGTGGTGATGACCTCGTAGAAGATACTCAACCTATACAGCCAGAAATGATATTATCTGACAGAGAAATTGACAAGGTGGAAGAATTCCTCCAACAGATGCAAAATATGGACAAAAAGAAGACTTGACAGCTTATCAGCCGCCAGGACCCACTTAAACAGTAGATACACTGTTCATCAACAGTAGAAACACTGTTTATCTACAGTAAAAACACTGTGTAGGGACCCAGATGTGGGACCCATTTTACTATTCAAGATTCTTTTTTTTTGTTATTTAAGAAGATTTCTTTTCAACCCTTCTAAGTATTGATTTATCAAATCCATTTTATCTCCATCTTGGATTGATATTCTCCGAGCAATATGTTTAACAGTGCTTTCTTCTACTATCCTTTTTTGAGGGGCTGTCACATATAAATGAATTTGTGTTTTTATAGAATCTAATAATTCTTGGCCGTATAACGTCTTTGTTTTGGGATCAGTTTTCATCAATTTGTCCCAAAAATTGTTGTAGAATACCCTATATAAACAAGGGATTTGTTCTTCCGTATAACCCATTTCCGGGGTCCATTTATGGATCCAGGGGATAGAAAATTCAATAAAGAAGTAAATCTGATCAATTTTTTCTAAATAGCAGATATGATCTGCGTGATATAAATTTGTTAAGAACGGAGAGGCTTTTGTCCATTCTTTGTATAATTTCAGGAATGGTTCAGGCAAAATTTTGGTAGTAGGACCATGGTATGACCACCAGTTTAAAAACCAGTTAGGGATAGGTCCTGTAAATACCTTAGCGCATACCTTGATAAACCAAGTATGCTTATGTCTTTCATTGTTATAATAAAGCACTCTATCAAATGCTTGAATATAATCCCAATAAGTGAAATTCATTGGTGATTTATTAAGGCTTATCTGCCTTTCTTTCATTGTGGAAATACCCCATTCTTCAACAGATATAATCTGTTTGATAATGACTTTTGAAAAGTTATAAACATTTTCATTTGTGTTATAACCTGAAAAGTGCTGGAATTCTGCACTACCTGTACTGATCAGGATAGTTTCATAATAGGTACGGGTTTTATATGATTCACCCGGATAGTATAATCCATTAATCAGATATCTCTGAAATATTTTCCACGGTTCTTCTTTTCTCTGAATCTCAGAGTTTTCAAGGAGAAATATCATTTCTCTTTTTGGTAACTTTTCATATGACTTGATATCATCATTGTCTTCTTCCTTAGCAATTGAAGCAAAAGTATCACTTTGCTTTTTAGATGCTAAATAAGCCTGCAGATGTCCGTATAACGGACTGTCTTCTGGAATATCTTCCAGATGTATAGAATGTCCTGAGGATTCTCCTGTATGCGGTACCTTTGAGTTTATCAAACTCTTTTTTCCTCTTTGTATTACTGGAGCGGTTGATGAGGATCCGTATGACGATCCCTGAGAATAAGTTCTACTAGGGGAAGATCTTCCCCTACCTCTGCCCCGGGTGACCCATGAAGGGTCCATTCTGCGGAAATTACAAATCATTATTAAAAAGTGATTGCAAATCATTATTAATTAAAAAGGATAACATAATTCTAGTGCTGATATCATCTTGACCGAAGGGACGCACATTTTCAATTAACTGAAGAATATCAATAACTTCTTGAAAATTAGAGTGTTCTTCATCCCTTGTTTGAATAATGTCAGCCATAATAATATCAAGTATAACTTCTTGTAAGTCTCTATTTAATTTAATCACTTTAAGAATAGTGATTAGTACCTTATCATCCAAAAACATGGTATAATAATTCATAATCTATTCTAAATATTCCCGGGATAGAAAATCCGGAAGGGAATTATCAATTCCTTTTTTGTATTGTATTTCAAAATCGAAAGGTGCTAGCTGAGCCTGCCATCTAGCAAATATTAATTTTGAAGCATCGTGCTTAAAATCTTTGTCAAACATGTATTTAACCGATTGAGCATCAGTTTTTATCAAAAACTTTTGGTTGTATAAGTCGTCTTGAAATTTTAATACACACTTAACAATAGTTAACATTTCATGCGCCACAGTAGCGTATTTCTTTTGAGCTTCGGTCCATTTACCAGAGTGAAATCTTATTAAGTATTCACTCTTATTATTGGGATTTACTTGTTTCAAAATCCCTCCATATCCAACATTAGACGCATCTGTCTCGATAATCTTTTGCCAAGTAGGATTGGCAAGGGTTAAACATGGTAAAGATTTAACACGCCCTTAATACTTTTGACTAACTCAGTATGTTGGTTAGTCCAAGGGTGTTTATGATCTTTCTTTAGCCGATCGTATAGAGGGGCTAGATCACGTGACAAACTTTTATAAAAAGGGGAAATATAATTTAAGCTTCCCAAAAATCTTTGTAATTGAGTCCTGTCAGTGATAACATCAGGAAATTTTGAGGCAAAATCAATAGATCTTTGTATTGGGGTAATTTTTCCCTGGCAAATATTATGACCTAGAAAACGAACACTTGTTTGGAATAGACTCATCTTGGGCTTAGAGATTACTAAACCGTTTTGTATAACAATTTTCTTGAAAATATCAAGATGCTTAATATGCATCTCCAGAGTTTTAGAAAATACCAATATGTCGTCAATATAAACGATGATAAAATCCAAATATGAGTTAAAAATATCATTCATAATTTTTTGAAATTCAGAAGGGGCATTTTTCAAACCAAATGGCATAACATTCCATTCATATTGCCCAAATGGAACATTAAAAGCAGTCCTATAAGTATGCTCTTTAAATATTTGAATTTGCCAATAACCAGATTTTAAATCAAATTTTGAAAATATATTGGCGTCATATAATCTGGATAGCAAGTCCCTTTTGTTAGGGATAGGATACCTAATCCATTTCAAATGTTTATTTAATGGTTTATAATTTATGACTAAGCGGGGAATACCTCGTTCCTTTTCTGCCGCATTATTAACATAAAAGGCAGAACATGACCAAGGAGATTTTGAGGGTTTTATCAAACCCTTTTGTAACAAACTATCAATCTCGTTTTTGCAGAATTCAACTAGCTCAGCATTCATCTGGCAAGGTCGAGATTTAGTAGGAATATCATCCTCAGAGAAGGTTTCTTCGTATGGAAGAGTTACAATATGCCTTTTCCTGTTCCAAAAGGCACTAGGGTGATCGGCGCAAACATCAACGGCCATTTTTTCAGCAATTAATTTAATCTTCTGCTGAACTTTTGCAGATTGTATAGTATCAAATATATTCATACTAAGAATTTCTAATTGTAGTGAATTAACATGCCTTTGTTTCATATTAATCAAGGCATTAATATCTCTAGTTACGGGATCTGTAACAAAGGAATAACTTATCTTTTTATCTTGATAAGTAGCAGAAAAACCATGTTTATCTATATTATTAAACGGATAAATAGCATTAATAAAAGGTGTTCCAAGTATGATTGGAGGGTATAACTGGTTTTTTACCAAAAAGAAGAAATGTGGAATACAGACTTTATTCTGGCAAATATGAGTATTAGGCAATTTGTACTCTATATCTAAAGCATGACCAGAAGCGGATTTCACCAAATGAGTAGTCTTTTGAAAATATCTAGTAGGAATCAATCCTTCCTGAATGCAGCTTACATCTGCACCACTATCAATCATAGCTATATCAGTTATAGAAAAATTATTATCAATTAAAATAGTACATTTAATATACCATTTGTGTGCAGTAGCAATTGAAAACTGGTTCTTTTTGGTAAAAAACCAGTTATACCCTCCAATCATACTTGGAACACCTTTTATTAATGCTATTTATCCGTTTAATAATATAGATAAACATGGTTTTTCTGCTACTTATCAAGATAAAAAGATAAGTTATTCCTTTGTTACAGATCCCGTAACTAGAGATATTAATGCCTTGATTAATATGAAACAAAGGCATGTTAATTCACTACAATTAGAAATTCTTAGTATGAATATATTTGATACTATACAATCTGCAAAAGTTCAGCAGAAGATTAAATTAATTGCTGAAAAAATGGCCGTTGATGTTTGCGCCGATCACCCTAGTGCCTTTTGGAACAGGAAAAGGCATATTGTAACTCTTCCATACGAAGAAACCTTCTCTGAGGATGATATTCCTACTAAATCTCGACCTTGCCAGATGAATGCTGAGCTAGTTGAATTCTGCAAAAACGAGATTGATAGTTTGTTACAAAAGGGTTTGATAAAACCCTCAAAATCTCCTTGGTCATGTTCTGCCTTTTATGTTAATAATGCGGCAGAAAAGGAACGAGGTATTCCCCGCTTAGTCATAAATTATAAACCATTAAATAAACATTTGAAATGGATTAGGTATCCTATCCCTAACAAAAGGGACTTGCTATCCAGATTATATGACGCCAATATATTTTCAAAATTTGATTTAAAATCTGGTTATTGGCAAATTCAAATATTTAAAGAGCATACTTATAGGACTGCTTTTAATGTTCCATTTGGGCAATATGAATGGAATGTTATGCCATTTGGTTTGAAAAATGCCCCTTCTGAATTTCAAAAAATTATGAATGATATTTTTAACTCATATTTGGATTTTATCATCGTTTATATTGACGACATATTGGTATTTTCTAAAACTCTGGAGATGCATATTAAGCATCTTGATATTTTCAAGAAAATTGTTATACAAAACGGTTTAGTAATCTCTAAGCCCAAGATGAGTCTATTCCAAACAAGTGTTCGTTTTCTAGGTCATAATATTTGCCAGGGAAAAATTACCCCAATACAAAGATCTATTGATTTTGCCTCAAAATTTCCTGATGTTATCACTGACAGGACTCAATTACAAAGATTTTTGGGAAGCTTAAATTATATTTCCCCTTTTTATAAAAGTTTGTCACGTGATCTAGCCCCTCTATACGATCGGCTAAAGAAAGATCATAAACACCCTTGGACTAACCAACATACTGAGTTAGTCAAAAGTATTAAGGGGCGTGTTAAATCTTTACCATGTTTAACCCTTGCCAATCCTACTTGGCAAAAGATTATCGAGACAGATGCGTCTAATGTTGGATATGGAGGGATTTTGAAACAAGTAAATCCCAATAATAAGAGTGAATACTTAATAAGATTTCACTCTGGTAAATGGACCGAAGCTCAAAAGAAATACGCTACTGTGGCGCATGAAATGTTAACTATTGTTAAGTGTGTATTAAAATTTTGATGCAAGATGGAAAGGAAATTTCATGAATGAGGTAGCAAATAAAGTGATGAAATACAAAAAATATATATATACAAGATTTCAAAAATCTAAGAAAAATGATTTTTTTCCAATGGGTATGGTTGAGATTCATTAAAAATATATAGATGAGTCAAAATACAAAATTTGAGGAAGATTAAAGGTGATTTGGATTGATTTGGTATCAAAATTCATAGTTAAAATCGAGTTCAAGAAATTCTTTTGCAACACATGTATCAAACTTGTATCGTGCATGAATCTCAACGCATGTATATATGGATATATACGTGATACACATTTGATACAAATATGATACACAATGTGATACACCTATTATTTTGTTCATGTTCAACTTCTACTTCGAATTTTCAATCCAACCCACCTCAAAACTCCACCAAACCATCTCAAAATTGAGATTCAAGCTCCT